>NC_091057.1:13729399-13746899 GCF_000393655.2 Nicotiana sylvestris
AGCCTTATCCCCCTCTAGGGGTATTTTAGTGATAGGTTCTATAGGAACTGGACGATCCTATTTGGTCAAATACCTAGCGACAAACTCCTATGTTCCTTTCATTACGGTATTTCTGAACAAGTTCCTGGATAACAAGCCTAAAGGTTTTCTTCTTGATGAGATCGATATTGATGATAGTGACGATATTGATGATAGTGACAATCTTGATGCTAGTGACGATATCGATCGTGACCTTGATACGGAGCTGAAACTGCTAACTAGGATGAATGGGCTAACTATGGATATGATGCCGGAAATAGACCGATTTTATATCACCCTTCAATTCGAATTAGCAAAAGCAATGTCTCCTTGCATAATATGGATTCCAAACATTCATGATCTGGATGTGAATGAGTCGAATGACTTAGCCCTCGGTCTATTAGTGAACCATCTCTCCAGGGATTGTGAAAGATGTTCTACTAGAAATATTCTTGTTATTGCTTCGACTCATATTCCCCAAAAAGTGGATCCCGCTCTAATAGCTCCGAATAAATTAAATACGTGCATTAAGATACGAAGGCTTCTTCTTCCACAACAACGAAAGCACTTTTTCACTCTTTCATATACTAGGGGATTTCACTTGGAAAAGAAAATGTTCCATACTAACGGATTCGGGTCCATAACCATGGGTTCCAATGCACGAGATCTTGTAGCACTTACCAATGAGGTCCTATCGATTAGTATTACACAGAAGAAATCAATTATAGACACTAATACAATTAGATCCGCTCTTCATAGACAAACTTGGGATTTGCGATCCCAGGTAAGATCGGTTCAGGATCATGGGATCCTTTTCTATCAGATAGGAAGGGCTGTAGCACAAAATGTACTTCTAAGTAATTGCCCCATAGATCCTATATCTATCTATATGAAGAAGAAATCATGTAACGAAGGGGATTCTTATTTGTACAAATGGTACTTCGAGCTTGGAACGAGCATGAAGAGATTAACGATACTTCTTTATCTTTTGAGTTGTTCTGCCGGATCGGTCGCTCAAGATCTTTGGTCTTTATCCGGACCCGATGAAAAAAATGGGATCACTTCTTATGGACTCGTTGAGAATGATTCTGATCTAGTTCATGGCCTATTAGAAGTAGAAGGCGCTCTGGTGGGATCTTCACGGACAGAAAAAGATTGCAGTCAGTTTGATAATGATCGAGTGACATTGCTTCTTCGGCCCGAACCGAGGAATCCCTTAGATATGATGCAAAACGGCTCTTGTTCTATCCTTGATCAGAGATTTCTCTATGAAAAATATGAATCGGAGTTTGAAGAAGGGGAGGGAGAAGGAGCCCTTGACCCGCAGGAGGATTTATTCAATCACATAGTTTGGGCTCCTAGAATATGGCGCCCTTGGGGCTTTCTATTTGATTGTATCGAAAGGCCCAATGAATTGGGATTTCCCTATTGGTCCAGGTCATTTCGGGGCAAGCGGATCATTTATGATGAAGAGGATGAGCTTCAAGAGAATGATTCGGAGTTCTTGCAGAGTGGAACCATGCAGTACCAGACACGAGATAGATCTTCCAAAGAACAAGGCCTTTTTCGAATAAGCCAATTCATTTGGGACCCTGCAGATCCACTCTTTTTCCTATTCAAAGATCAGCCCCCTGGCTCTGTGTTTTCACATCGAGAATTATTTGCAGATGAAGAGATGTCAAAGGGGCTTCTTACTTCCCAAACAGACCCTCCTACATCTATATATAAACGCTGGTTTATCAAGAATACGCAAGAAAAGCACTTCGAATTGTTGATTAATCGTCAGAGATGGCTTAGAACCAACAGTTCATTATCTAATGGATCTTTCCGTTCTAATACTCTATCCGAGAGTTATCAGTGTTAAGTGTTGATATTATCCCTCCCGGACCAGAACTTCTTGTTTCCGAGGGCGAATCTATCAAATTTGATCAACCATTAACGAGTAATCCTAATGTAGGCAGATTTGGTCAGGGAGATATAGAAATAGTACTTCAAGATCCATTACATGTCCAAGGACTTTTGTTCTTCTTGGCATATGTTATTTTGGCACAAAATTTTTGGTTCTTAAAAAGAAGTAGTTCGAGAAGGTTCAATTGGTCGAAATGAATTTCTAGATTCGCAGATTTGTCGACTCAAGTTCGTAAAAAAGAACCAAATTCTTGTTGGCGATTATTTATGATCAAAAATGAAATTCTGAAAACTCCTTTCTCTTATTTATACTTTTCTTCAAAATCTACATACTATGTGGTACTAGGGATTCCCAACATCTCATAGAAAAAGAATATGTAATGTAGAATTTGAAGAAGAGTATTTGACTTTCATTATTTTTATTTCGTTCTTTTTAATTGGAGTAGTGTGACTATGTTACTATTGACAGATTTCAGTGCCATAAGACGTATCAATAGTTTTCTATTCTAAATAGAAAGAAAGTCAAATTTGTCTACATACTAGATATAAGAAAGCAGGGGATAAATATGGGGAACAAAAAATTCTAGGAGAGATTATTTGCCTTCCTAGTCTTCGACACAAGAAAGGGGTGTAGAAAAATCCTTTTTTCTTGTGTCGAAACGAAAGAGTAATGATTCTTGACCCTGTTTGTTAAAAATTCCTAGTCTTGATTTCGATTTTTCCAGATGTATCAGAAACCCTTTACCTTACCCCCATCCCCTTTACGTTTAATATACTAAGTGGTGGACAAACAAAACAAAAAAAGAGAGAAATTTTTATTAATTAAATAAAACTTCTTCAATCAACTTATCTTATATAAAATTTGATGATGAAATATGAAAACAATAAAAAATAAATAGAGTAATGTAATAGAGAGAGTAATGTTCTACATTAGATTAGTATAGAAAGGATTTGCACGATATCTAATATATTATAGCAGCCAAGAAATTGAGTGATTCCTTCTTTTTTCCAACTTTGAAAGTATCGATACATACAACAACAACAACGACCCAGAGTAATCCCACTTGTGGGGTCTGGGGAGGGTAGTATGTACGCAGATCTTACCTCTACCCTGAGGGGTAGATAAGTACCGACACATACTATCATAGAAAAAGAAGAGGTGGTCTGAATAGTGAATTTTTCAAAAAACATGATCAGAGAAATGAATCAATGGCGAGGAATATCGGTGGGGCGATAAAGGCACATGCACGCTTGTCACTTGATGCAGCCAAGAATACGGGGCCGTCCATGGCGCTAGGCATTGGGAGGCTTGCCAGGATGCCACGGGCGAGTCCAAGGGGTCATGGGGCATGGCTAGAAAGCTTCCCGTGATAATATATATGCACACAATAATAAACACTATTTTTACGTAAACCCCTTAATGAGTTTGTCTTAAATATTAATGAATTGAGTCAGACAATCGTTTTCAAAATTAAAAAAGTTTAACCGCTAAATTTGTTCTATATCATTTAGAATTGAAGCGAGGAAATAGTGCTGGAATGTTCACGTACACACATATGTATACATACATATATACGTACATACATACACACGCGCGCACGCGCGCGCACGCGCACACACACACACACACACACACATATATATATTGTAGAAATATTAGTAGCTGTGACAGTTGTACTTGGTGGATAAGGAATTGTACTTAGTTAGTTATACAATTAGTTAGCTAAGAGTTTAGTTAGAAGAAGATTAAATTCGTAGTTTAGTGAGTTGTATAAATAGGGGTTGGTTATACTCATTGTAATTAAGACACAAGAAATACAAAATAGTTCTCTCTCTCATTATCTCTGTTAACCGACTCCAGTTCTCTCTCTTTAACCCAGCTCCCCTTCTCTTTTTTAACATAGTATCAGAGCCACAAATCGGTGGAATTTCGAGCTGAGGAATGAGTAATTGAGAACAATCGACGAGCAGAGGGTTTTTTGGAGCAGAACAACCCTAATTTCTACAATGGATGTGTTGTCCAAAGCTTCTTCATTTTCTACAAGTTTTCTGTGTTGTCTCCTTTTTTGACCTAAAATTTAGTTCAATTTCTGGAATTCTAAGCTCATTGTAGTTGCAATTGCAAGTTGATTCAACTATCACTGATAATTTTTTCACAAATGTCGATCGATGCTGAAGATCCAGTACCTATAGTTGGAGATCCGATCGAGCGATTCACCGACATTCATCCTAGGAATCCTCTTTGTCTCCATCCGTCTGACACTCCAGGTTGCATCGTAATCCCTCAACAATTAACTGTCATAGAAAATTATACTGCATGGAGTAATTCTATGAAGGTTGCATTGTTAGCAAAGAATAAATTAAGGTTTATTGATGGTAGCTATCGAAAGGAACATTATAAAGAAGACTTAGTTCTTGAATGGTATAGGTGCAATGATTTTCTTTTGTCATGGATCACTAATTCAGTATCAAGAGAACTAGGAAATGGATTGATGTATTCGTCTAATGCTCATAAGGTTTGGATGGACTTGAAAGAGCGTTTTGATAAGAGAAATCTCACATGAATATATAAGCTACATAGGGAAATCTACACAATGACACATGGGACTTCTACTATATCTGAGTATTTCTCTAAGTTACATAATGTTTGGGATGAATATATGTCATTAGTTCCACTGCCTGGGAGTGATAAGGCTTATGCATATCATATAGAACAACAAAAGTTAATGCAATTTTTGATGGGCTTAAATGAGACTTATACACATGCACGTAGCTAGATTTTGATGACAGTACCGAGCCCATCACTGAAGCAGGCCTATAATATGCTCATGCAAGATGAAAGACAACAAATGCAGTCCAATATGGTAACACAATGTGCTCAGCCATTGCAAAATCTGGACTTGAATGATCCTACAGCTCTTGCTGCTATGCAGAACAACAGGTTTAAGAAATAAAATAGATTGTACTGTGATTATTGCAACATGAAAGGACACAAAAGGGAGAATTGCTATAAATTAGTTGGGTATCCACAAAATTTTAAGGCTAATAGGTAGAAAGGTTTTGAGAGGGCACAACAGTTTGGAACTAATAACAAAGGATCTTCAGTCAACAGTGCCAATTACTCGGGGCATCCAGATGCATTAGAATCTAATATTACTGCTCAGCCATCTTCTCAATACATGTCAACACCTACTTTCACTCCTGAATAGTACTAACAGATTCTGCAGTTGGTCAACACTCCAGTACCTTCGCAGGAAGGAGCTGCTAATATGGCAGGTATACATAATTGCTTTAATGTTAGTTTACTCGATGGCATTGAATCCACTCCATGGGTGATTGATACAGGGAAAATAAATCATATGTTTTCTAGCTTGAATATGTTTCTAAATCCTGAACTAATTACACCTAATTCTAGCAAAGTTCATTTACCAAATGGTCATGTGACCTATGTTACACATGTTGGCTCAGTTTCATTGTTTAATGATGAACTCACAAATTTCTTCTTTTCAAATATAATCTTCTATCCATATCAAAACTGACCAAACAACTGCAATTTTGTGTGGGTTTTTATCTTGACTTTTGTATCTTCTAGGGCCTCTACACTGGCAAGGTGAAGGGGATTGGTAAGGAGAAGGATGGTTTGTACTTACTTCAACCTACCAAGAAGCTATCATCTGTCAAAGCCTATGCTCCCAGTACTTAAGTTCTTCTTGTGTCTTCTCAACATTGCCACTATTCTGCTCACTCCAATTCATTTTTAGTATGTCACCAGAGATTTGGTCATGCAGTAGCTGCTGTTCTACAGAAAATTCCTTTTTTACAAAGTCATTTGTTCAATAAAGAGCCTTTGTCTTGCACAATTTGTCCTTTGGCAAGACAAACTAGGTTTTCATTACCCATTAGTACTTCTAAAACTGTTTCTCCTTTGGAGATTGTACATATGGATGTGTGGGGTCCATATAGACAAGGTACTTACAATGGTTATAGATACTTCCTTACTATTGTTGATAACTATTCTAGAATAACTTGAGTTTATTTGATGAGAATGAAAATTGATGTCATTGTGTTACTCAGAAATTTCCTTGCTTTGATTAAAACTCAATTTTCTTCTTCTGTCAAGACCATTAGATCAGACAATGGACTTGAATTTTTCAATTCTCAATGTACTGCTCTTTTTACTTCTCTTGGAATAGTGCATCAAAGTTCATGTGTTCACACTCCTCAACAAAATGGGGTAGCTGAATGTGTTGGTTTATGTTTAGTCAACAATGGCATGCCAATTGGAAGAGTTGGTGGAAAGAGTTGGTGTGGATGCTAGGAGGAAGCTTCCTCCTTTGATGTCACCCATGACATCAAGAGGAGGTAGTTTGATGTCACCAATGACATCAAGAGGAGGTCTTTACCTCTATAAATAGATGCACTCCTTCATTTGTAGAAACCATCCCAAAAATAATACAACACATTGTAGTGAGTAGAGAGTTAAGAGAGAAATTCTCTTAAGTGTAATTGGGAACTCTCCCCTTCCTTTGTTAATATTAAAAAAGCAACTGTTCTCTGGTGGACGTAGGATTATTTTGATCCGAACCACGTTAAATCTTGTGTTCTTTCTTTTACGTTTCCGCTAACAATTGGTATCAGAGCAACAAGATTCTTTAACGATCCAAGGAGGAAGAACAAGCAAAGATGAGTTCCATGAAGTTTGAAATTGATAGATTCAGTGGACGCAACAACTTCAATATCTGGAAGATCCAGATAATGGCGTTACTGCGGAGGGAAGGTTCAATCCATGCTATTGACGGAAAGTATCCTAAGGATATATCAGCTCCCGACAAGGAGAAGATTGAAGGGGATGCATTGAGTGCAATCCAACTATCCCTTGCACCTAACGTGCTTTGTGAAGTGAGTACGGGTACCGAAGAGACGGCCAAACAGTTATGGGAAAAGATAGAAGGGCTATATCAAGACCGATCAGTGACAACAAGGATGTTGTTATAACGACGTCTTCACACATTTAAGATGGGGTCAGGTACTTCGTTACAAGATCATTTAGATACGTTCAATAAACTTGTCATGGACTTACAGATTGCAGGAATTAAAAAGGAGGAGGAGATGCTTGCATATGCTTTGCTATTTTCATTGACTTCAGGATATCGTGATATTGAAAATTCAATGATGTATAGCAAGGATCCTATCAAGCTTGAGCAAGTGCGGCAGGCACTTAACTATAGTGATGTGCGGAGGCACATTGAAGGAGATAGAGATGACCAGGCAAGTGGGCTCTTTGTGAGAGGCCGGACTAGCCAACAGGGAAAGAGCAAATCAAAGCACAGATCAAAGTCTCGTGTGAACAAGAAGAATACAGAGTGTTGGGGTTGTGGCAAGAAGGGGCACTTTGAACGAGACTGCCCAATGTCAAAGTCCAAGGAAAAGGCGAGTGCATCCACAGTTGAACAGGTACATGATTTTGATAATGATTATGTACTAACAACATCGTGTAATAATAATAGTAGTTATGGAAACAAATGGGTGTTAGACTCTGCTTGCACTCTGCATATGACGTTCCGAAAAGACTGGTTTAGCAGCTATGAGAAAAGTGGAGGAACCGTAGTAATGGGCAATAATGCAACTTGTGCAATAGTTGGCATTGGCTCAGTTCGGGTTCGCTGCCATGATGGAGTCGTGAGGACTATTACACAAGTCCGTCATGTTCCTGATCTGAAGAAGAATTTGATCTCCCTGAGTACTCTGGATGAACAAGGCTACAGGTACATGAGCGAAGCAGGAACTATAAAGGTGACTAAAGGTTCTTTAGTCATGCTGAAAGGCAAGCTGGAGAACGACCTTTACACATTGGCCGGAAGCACCATTGTTGGCTCTGCAAATGCATCTACAGTGCAGTTATCTAATGATGACAAGGCAAGACTATGGCACATGAGATTGGGTCATATAAGAGCACGTGGACTAGAGATGTTGAGAAATCGTAACCTTTTGGAAGGTGAGAAGATCAGCACACTTGACTTCTGTGAGCACTGCGTTCTAGGGAAGCAGAAGAAGGTCAGCTTCAGCACTGGCAAACACAAGACAAGAGGAGTGCTAGACTACATCCATTCAGATTTATGGGGTCCTTCTAAACTTCCATCGAAGGGCGGAAAGAGGTATCTTCTCATTTTTATTGATGATTTCTCACGAAAGGTTTGGGTGTATTTTTTGAAGGCAAAAAGTGATGCTTTTGAAGCATTTAAAGAGTGGAAGATTTTGGTTGAAAATCAAATGGAGCGGAAAATCAAGTATCTTCGCACAGACAATGGCTTGGAGTTTTGCAATGAAGAGTTTAATGAATTCTGCAAGGTTCATGGGATCTCAAGACATAGGACTGTCAGGCATACCCCACAGCAGAATGGAGTTGCCGAGAGAATGAACAGAACTCTTCTTGAAAAGGCTCGTTGTATGCTCCTACAAGCCAAAATGTCCAAAGTATTTTGGGCTGAAGCAGTTCACACTGCTGCTCATATTGTCAATCGATCTCCAGCATCGGCAATTGACTTTAAGACTCCGAATGAGGTATGGTCAGGTGAACCCTCTAACTATTCATACTTACGAGTATTTGGGTGTCCAGCTTATTATCACGTTAATGAAGGAAAGCTTGAACCAAGGGCTAAGAAGGCCATATTCGTAGGGTATGTGGATGGAGTAAAAGGGTACAAACTTTGGTGTTTGTCTTTACTCAAATTTATAGTTAGTAGAGATGTCACCTTTGATGAATCCTCTATACTTGATCCCCGTAAAGTTTCCGTGGAGTTTTCAGGAAACAAGAACGACGAGCAGGTGGAGCTTCCGGTGGAGCTTGCCAAGGAAAAGGATCAAGAGACTCAGGTTAAAGATGAGTCAGAAGATGTAGACCTTGAAGAACTTGTTGTCAATGAACCATACACAATTGCAAAGGGGAGGGAGAAGAGACAGACACGAGAACCGGAATACCTTATAGATCAAGCAAACTTGATTGCATATGTGTTCGTAGCTGCACAAGAAGAGATTAAGGATTTGGAGCCCTCCTCGTATATTGAAGCAACTTTTTGCAAGGATGTTGTACAATGACGGTTAGCCATGACTGAAGAGATGGAGTCTCTTCACAAGAATCAGACATGGGTCTTAGTGAAAAGACAAAAGGGGAAGAGGATAGTTGGATGCAAGTGGGTCTACCGAAAGAAAGAGGGAATTCCTGAAGTGGAAGATGCTAGGTTCAAGGCGAGATTGGTTGCAAAAGGATTCAGTCAGAAGGAGGGAATTGACTACAATGAGATTTTCTCTCCAGTCGTGAAGCATAGCTCAATTCGCGTGCTACTAGCATTGGTTGCCCAATTTGACTTGGAGCTTCAACAGCTTGATGTCAAAACTGCTTTCTTACACGGTGATCTAGAAGAGACAATCTATATGGATCAGCCTGAAGGTTTCCTAGCTGAGGGAAAAGAAGATCACGTATGCCAACTAAAGAAGTCTTTGTATGGTTTGAAGCAATCCCCTAGACAGTGGTACAAGAGGTTTGATGCATTCATGACTACACATGAATTCTCAAGGAGTGCATTTGATAGCTGTGTGTATCACAAGAAGATGTCTGGTAACTCAATGATTTATTTACTGTTGTATGTTGATGATATGCTTATTGCTGCTAACAACATTACAGAGATAAATGCTTTGAAGAAACTGTTGAGTAAGGAATTTGACATGAAGGATTTAGGAGCTGCAAAGAAAATCCTTGGTATGGAGATTTCAAGAGAAGACGGTGTTGTACATCTTTCTCAGAAGAGGTATATTGAAAGGGTTCTCAAGAGATTCAATATGCATACGTGCAAGCCTGTAAGTACACCATTAGCTCCTCATTTTAAACTTTCAGAGTTACAAATGCCTCAGTCCGAGGATGAGGTGGAGCATATGTCAAAGATTCCTTATGCCAGTGCAGTTGGTAGCATTATGTATGCTATGGTATGCACACGTCCAGATATTGCTCAATCTGTAAGTGTGGTAAGTAGATACATGTCCAGCCCAGGAAAGAGGCATTGGGAAGCTGTCAAGTGGATATTGAGATATCTCAAAGGAGCTTCTGGTGTTGGTCTGACCTTTCGAAAAAGTGGTGGAGGTATTTCAATTCTCGGTTATGTAGATTCTGACTATGCAGGAGATCTTGACAGAAGAAGGTCCACAACTGGATACATCTTTACCCTCGTTGGCAGTGCCGTTAGTTGGAAGTCGACTCTGCAGTCGATTGCCGCTTTGTCTACGACAGAAGCAGAATACATGGCAGCAGCGGAGGCGGTGAAGGAAGCTATCTGGTTGAAAGGTTTAGTAGCGGAATTGAGTTTGGTTCAGCTGGAATCAACTCTTAGATGTGATAGTCAGAGTGCTATTCATCTAATGAAAAATCAGAGATTTCATGAGCGCACTAAACACATTGATGTCAGATTTCATTTTATTCGAGATGTTATTGATGAGGGAACTATCAAGGTCGTGAAGGTTATCACAGACGATAATGCTGCAGACATGTTGACCAAGATAGTCCCGCTCGCTAAGTTTGCACACTGCAAGGACTTGGCGGGGGTGTGCATCAACTGATGCAACTCCGAAGAGAACAGTTGCTAGGTGGAGGTGGTATGTTCAACAATGGTTTGATTCTTCTTGTTTCTTACAACGGGGTTGCCCAGTAAGCTTAGAAGTTTTGGCCAGAGTTGTTCACACGCTCGAAACGCAAACCAAGGTGGAGATTGAAAATGTTGGTTTATGTTTAGTCAACAATGGCATGCCAATTGGAAGAGTTGGTGGAAAGAGTTGGTGTGGATGCTAGGAGGAAGCTTCCTCCTTTGATGTCACCCATGACATCAAGAGGAGGTAGTTTGATGTCACCAATGACATCAAGAGGAGGTCTTTACCTCTATAAATAGATGCACTCCTTCATTTGTAGAAACCATCCCAAAAATAATACAACACATTGTAGTGAGTAGAGAGTTAAGAGAGAAATTCTCTTAAGTGTAATTGGGAACTCTCCCCTTCCTTTGTTAATATTAAAAAGGCAACTGTTCTCTGGTGGACGTAGGATTATTTTGATCCGAACCACGTTAAATCTTGTGTTCTTTCTTTTACGTTTTCGCTAACAGTAGCTGAGAGGAAACACAAGCACTTGCTTGAGATGGCAAGGGCACTCAGATTTCAAGCTTATGTACCTCTCAAGTTTTGGGGTGAATGCATTCTTACTGCTACATTCTTAATAAACATACTGCCTTCTTTAGTTCTTTCTGGAAAATCTCCTTATGAGGTTTTTCATGGTAAACCTCCTTCTTTTCAACATCTCAAAGTGTTTGATTGTTTATGTTATGCAACCAAACCTAATTTCACTGATAAATTCTCCTCCAAGGTGATTACAGTTGTGTTTATGGGATATTCAGATACTCAAAAGGGCTACAAATTATACAATATTTCTACTAGGTCCTTCTTTGTTAGTAGGAGATGTATCTTTTAGAGAGTCAGTGTTCCCTTTCAGATTTCCCAAGTCCATTTTCCTTGAACCATCTACATCATTCTTTACTACCCCATCATTTACAAATGACTCTTTTCCAAATTGTCAAATCTCTCAACCACCTGATCAAAATATTACTCATTCCTTACCATCTCTGGACTCTCCCATTCCTCAATCACCTACCTTTCACTCAACACCTACATCCCCTGAACTATCATCTACATCCAGTTCCAATTCACCTCCTGTATCACTACCACTCTTGAGAAAGTCCACTAGAACATCTAAGCCTCCTATATGGCTCACAGATTATGTGAATTCTTCTGTCACCCCCTACTCAATCACTGCCTTCCTATCCTATACTTCTCTTTCTCCTTCCTATCAAGCCTACCTGGCAGCTTTTTCCTCTATCACTGAACCTGCTTCCTTTGAACAAGCTGCCAAAGATAACAACTGGATTCATGCTATGAAGCTTGAGATTGATGCCCTCATTGACAATCATACATGGGAAGTGGTGGATTTGCCTACAAGAAAAATACCTATTGGTTGTAAATAGGTGTATAAAGTGAAGTATAAGGCAGATGGTAGTGTTGAAAGGTATAAGGCAAGTTTAGTGGCCAAGGGCTTTACTCAACAGGAGGGTTTGGATTACCATAACACCTTCTCTCCTATAGTGAAGATGGTAACTGTCAGATGTGTTGTTTCTTTGGCTGCTCAGCATCATTGGCCACTTTATCAGATGGATGTCTACAATGCCTTCCTTCAAGGTGACTTGTTTGAGGAGGTATACATGTCTTTTCCACAAGAATTTGGTAGCCAGGGGGAGAATAAGGTTTGTCGGCTCCTCAAATCATTATATGGCCTCAAACAAGCAAGCAGGCAATGAAACTTGAAGCTCACCACAACTCTTATCAACTCAGGTTTCACTCAAAGCAAATTAGACTATTTCTTGTTTACTAAAAAGCAGGATACACACATTGTCATCATATTGGTGTATGTTGATGATTTGCTTATTACTGGTAGTGACATCAAGCTGATAGAAGAGGCCAAGATCATACTTAATAACAACTTCAAAATGAAAGACTTGGGTGAGTTGAAGTACTTCTTAGGAATAGAGTTTGCCAGGTCATCCAAAGGCATACTCATGAAGCAGAGAAGATAAGCTCTAGAATTGATATTAGAATGTGGCTCAGGGGGAGGAAAGCCTGCTATAACCCCTTTGAAGCAAAACCAGAAGCTCACTAGTTTGGAGTATGACAAGTTGTTTGAACTTGACAATGATAAAGAAATGGAAGATAGGAGACCTTATCAGAGATTGATGGGAAGACTACTCTATCTGGTAATCACACGGCCAGACATATCCTTTGCAGTTCAAACTTTGAGTCAGTTTATGCATGCCCCAACAGAGTCACACCATGACGCTGCATTAAGGGCGGTTAAATATGTGAAAGATCAACCAGGCTTAGGACTTTTGATGAGCAACAACAAGTCCAGGAAGATCACTGCCTTTTGTGATGCTGATTGGGCATCTTGTATGGTGTCTAAAAAATCTATTACTGGTTTCTGCATAAAGCTGGGAGAGTCACTAATTTTCCTGGAGATCCAAGAAGCAGAGTACTGTATCGAGAAGCTTAGCTAAGGCTGAGTATAGGAGTATGGCAACCACAATAGCAAAGTTAGTTTGGTTACATGGGTTGTTGGAAGAACTAGGAATGGAGGTTGACTGCCAATGGAATTATTCTGTGATAATAAGGATGCCCTTCAAATAGCATCGAATCCCATGTACCATGAGCGCACCAAACATATAGAGATAGACTGCCACTTCATCCGAGAAAAACTACAACAAGGGTTAATCAAGACAGAACATGTTACCCACAAAGAGCAAGTTGCAGACATCCTAAACTTAAAATATATGCAAAACTCTACTTTCAGTCTTCCCTATAATGCAGAACAATTTTATTCTTTGACAGTAATTTTCAAAACAGCTCATCTACTAACCATTCACAAAATATTTTTAACTTTTTATAGCAGTTGCAGCTGCACCACTGCTAAGAAGAATTAGATCATTCAAACCTGAATAGAAAAAAATGATAAATAAACATTCTAAAAAAGTATATTCATGTCTGCACATCCAACAAACAAAGGGCTAAATTCATAATAATTTTCGACAAATAAATAATCTCATAAGAGCTTCATTAGTTTTTCAATCTCTTGACGCAAAACAGATAGGAGTAATCACTTATCACATGCCATTTACCCCTTAGATTAGACTACGATGTACATTTCTTCTTTTCAAAGCTTTTACCTTAAATTTAGTGATCTCCCTTTCATGTTCTCTCTTTTGCTGACCTCAAGGGTTTGCAAGAAAACTTTACCTTAAAAAAAGAAGTCATCTCACTTTTATGTTCTCTCTTTGGTGATTAAATGATAATTATATGTATTTACCGCAAACTTCTATTACCAGAACTTCAACAGTATATACAAAATATAATCATTAGAAGCAGAAAAGGACAATGAAAATCTATTAATTAAGTGATTGAAAGCAGAAGAGTAAACAAAAATGATAAGTGCAGCTTTGCACTAATACAAACTGGATCAATAGAAGCATTGAAAGCCATTATAATTCACATAAAACCATAAATTAGCCAGTCAAATTCCTCATATTCGTTGTGTATTTGGTCCAAACTTAGGAAACTAAACAGCGGTTTGGCTATCTACCATCACAGAAACATCATAAAAAGATTTAGCATTTACTTCAAACAATATCCATACAGACATGAGACAACATGAGGGAATACTAAGAGGATAAAGTGGAAACACTATAAATGGCATATTTTGCAGTTTATTGAAGTAAGAGATCTAATTACAAGCTATACTACTAACTATTTGTCAGGTACGGATAAAGTAGATATTGATTGAACTCACCTAATCAGGGGAAAAATATTTGATATTTTGGATTAATTCAAAATATCATTAAAATAATAATTCCTTTGGCCACACAACTTAAGAAAGAAGAAAAGAAGAAAGGAACGTTGTTAGGATTGATTTACCCGTTGTTGATTGGAAGTTGGAAACTGATATTCGAAAGAAACGATTGCTTAATTACAGTATTGATTTTGGAATCTGTATATTTTGTGGTAATTGTGTTGAGTATTGTCCAATAAATTGTTTATCAATGACTGAAGAATATATCAATTTGCAGTATTTGCAAGCTTGTTCAAGTGTTCCTTGACAGGTAAAAAAAAATGACTGAAGAATATGAACTTTCTAATTATGATCGATACGAATTGAATTATAATCAAATCGCTTTGGGTCGCTTACCAATGTCAATAATTGATGATTACATAATTCGAACATTTTTAGTTAATGGTCGTATAGTAGATATACCGAGTTATCGCTGCAAACCCCGAGATATTATTACGGCAAAGGATGAACAAAAATCCAGAGCTCTGATTCAAATTTCTCTCGATTCATCCCCTCATGAGGAATTACCAAACCATTTGACCCTTCACCCATTCCAATATAAAGGATTAGTCAATCAAATAATAGATAGTAAATGGGTCGGTTTGAAAATAAATGAATTGCTAGTCGTAGAATATTATTCTCGTCAGACTTAAACCTCAGACTGAAACCGAGGGTTCGGAAAATTTTCTTCCCTTTAGGCGAAGTAAATTAACCTAAGGTTAAGTAAGATAAATCCGAGTTTGATCTGGATTTCCCCCATTTTTGTATCATAGACCAAGGATCTATTTTCATTCCTTGTCTACTCTTTTCTTTCCAGTATTTTGATTATTATTATTTTTTAGTATTCTATTTTACGCGTCACAGCAATTAGGAATTGAGAATCTATATCTTTAGATCAAAGAAGGGTCTAGCTGTTGGAATAATGGTATCCATTGCTATTTGAGCCCTTGTTGTTAGTAAAATTGGTGAATTAAGCGAAGGTACGGAAAGAGAGGGATTCGAACCCTCGGTAAACAAAAGCCTACATAGCAGTTCCAATGCTACGCCTTCAACCACTCGGCCATCTCTCCTACATAACGATTATGACCCAAAAACCGAGTGAATAGCGAGTCAGTCATAATCCATATTCCATTATTGGATAGGTATGATCAATCCATTTTAACTGAAAATTTTTCATCAAAGTCAAAGCAAAGAACGATTTTTCTTTCCTTCGAGGCTCCGGGATAAAGATACAATTTTGCGTAAAAATTGTGAAAAAAAAAATTCGATTCATGTTTGCAAAAACAACGTTCCCTTCTTTTTCTTTTTCTGATATTTTTATAACGGATTAATTCAATGAATTAGAACGAATCAACTGATTGATGGTCTATATCTTTTAGACTATAGTTAATGGATACTCTTAAATCATAATTCTAATTATATAGACTATGATTCCATACCAGAAAAATTTTCAAATTACTTTTCGGTTTTGGAGTTCTCAACAACAAACACCTACCCCTCTATTAGAATAGAAATTCATAAAAAAAATTTAGATTTGATTGTATAGTGTATACCCGTTATGTACACAAAATTGGCAGTTATTCTATTTTCATCATAGAATGATTATTCGGTCTTTTTTCTTCTTTGTAATTTGTATCATGATTCAATCAAAATTTCTCGAGTTCTTCGAATTTGTAACTTCACCGAAATCGGAATAGTTCCTATACTACTACATTAGTATGAAATCGAATCGCCTTGAAATATTTCTTATTTCTTATCGATTCCTGTCAAAAAGGAACAATTGGAATAGAGGATTCATATCTTTTGTTTTTTTCTTAAAAAAAAAAGAAGTTTTTATGTTATTTCGTACTATACAATTCTTTTCTTTGTGGGATCTTTTTCCCATGAGAGGTAATGAGAAGAATTCTAGAATGGATTGCTACCTATGCCTAGATCACGGATAAATGGAAATTTTATTGATAAGACCTTTTCAATTGTAGCCAATATCTTATTACGAGTAATTCCGACAACTTCAGGAGAAAAAGAGGCATTTACCTATTACAGAGATGGTGCGATTTGATTCTTTTTTTTTTTTTTTATTTCATATTTAGTCATTTCTCTCAGTCTTACGAGGAGAAAAACACGTGATTCGAGAAAATTTTTGAAAAAATCTACGCTTTTTGAAGGTGAAGTTTGGAAATAGAACAATTCCTTCTGTCGTGTATCCTCGATTAATGCAACCTCAGATGCTATGTTTCGATTCTCGATTCTAGTATTAAGCGAAAGGTTACGCCTAGAGGTTCTGTATTACGGGTCAATCCTACTCTACTAGCGCTAATAGGCAGCAGAGGGGAAGAAGCACTACACCTAGGAATCAACAACACGAAAACTTTGTTCTAAGTCAGCCCTTTCCTTAGCGGGCTTGGGACTAAAAGAATGGTTGGGACAACAAACATCCATCTCGTTCGTCCTTTGGATACCCGTATAACCATCGAAGGCTATTGAAGTGACTAATTCCTGGAAATTAGGAGGCGTTAAAAACAAAGAAATTGTTGGAGTTATCTTATCATTTCTATCTAGTCCCAATAGGCTTGATGTTAAGAAAGAATCTCTTGCAGGAAGGTTGGCTAGAGATTTCTTGTAAAAACACTAGCCCTGCTGAGTTCATAATGAGAATATTTTCATCGTTGAATCTTTTTTGATTCTATGTATTATTCTCATTATGCACATAAGGGAGGAGCCGTATGAGGTGAAAATCTCACGTACGGTTCTGGAACGGAGATTCTTTCAATTGAATGACGACCGTAACGGATGTCGGCTCAATCCGAAGGAAATTACGCGGAAGCTTTGCAGAATTATTATGAAGCTATGCGACTAGAAATTGATCCCTATGATCGAAGTTATATACTCTATAATATAGGGCTTATCCACACAAGTAATGGAGAACATACGAAAGCTTTGGAATATTATTTTCGAGCACTAGAACGAAACCCATTCTTACCACAAGCTTTTAATAATATGGCCGTGATCTGTCATTACGTGCGACTATCTCCACTATAGAAAGAAAAAAAAAAAAAAAAGAAAAATCTAGTAAAGTAACTAGTAGAACCAAATAGGCTTTCTACATAT